>NC_066619.1:8576978-8586978 GCF_025201925.1 Gopherus flavomarginatus | reverse complement strand
CCCCCCCCCCCCCCCCCCCCCCCCCCCCCCCCCCCCCCCCCCCCCCCCCCCCCCCCCCCCCCCCCCCCCCCCCCCCCCCCCCCCCCCCCCCCCCCCCCCCCCCCCCCCCCCCCCCCCCCCCCCCCCCCCCCCCCCCCCCCCCCCCCCCCCCCCCCCCCCCCCCCCCCCCCCCCCCCCCCCCCCCCCCCCCCCCCCCCCCCCCCCCCCCCCCCCCCCCCCCCCCCCCCCCCCCCCCCCCCCCCCCCCCCCCCCCCCCCCCCCCCCCCCCCCCCCCCCCCCCCCCCCCCCCCCCCCCCCCCCCCCCCCCCCCCCCCCCCCCCCCCCCCCCCCCCCCCCCCCCCCCCCCCCCCCCCCCCCCCCCCCCCCCCCCCCCCCCCCCCCCCCCCCCCCCCCCCCCCCCCCCCCCCCCCCCCCCCCCCCCCCCCCCCCCCCCCCCCCCCCCCCCCCCCCCCCCCCCCCCCCCCCCCCCCCCCCCCCCCCCCCCCCCCCCCCCCCCCCCCCCCCCCCCCCCCCCCCCCCCCCCCCCCCCCCCCCCCCCCCCCCCCCCCCCCCCCCCCCCCCCCCCCCCCCCCCCCCCCCCCCCCCCCCCCCCCCCCCCCCCCCCCCCCCCCCCCCCCCCCCCCCCCCCCCCCCCCCCCCCCCCCCCCCCCCCCCCCCCCCCCCCCCCCCCCCCCCCCCCCCCCCCCCCCCCCCCCCCCCCCCCCCCCCCCCCCCCCCCCCCCCCCCCCCCCCCCCCCCCCCCCCCCCCCCCCCCCCCCCCCCCCCCCCCCCCCCCCCCCCCCCCCCCCCCCCCCCCCCCCCCCCCCCCCCCCCCCCCCCCCCCCCCCCCCCCCCCCCCCCCCCCCCCCCCCCCCCCCCCCCCCCCCCCCCCCCCCCCCCCCCCCCCCCCCCCCCCCCCCCCCCCCCCCCCCCCCCCCCCCCCCCCCCCCCCCCCCCCCCCCCCCCCCCCCCCCCCCCCCCCCCCCCCCCCCCCCCCCCCCCCCCCCCCCCCCCCCCCCCCCCCCCCCCCCCCCCCCCCCCCCCCCCCCCCCCCCCCCCCCCCCCCCCCCCCCCCCCCCCCCCCCCCCCCCCCCCCCCCCCCCCCCCCCCCCCCCCCCCCCCCCCCCCCCCCCCCCCCCCCCCCCCCCCCCCCCCCCCCCCCCCCCCCCCCCCCCCCCCCCCCCCCCCCCCCCCCCCCCCCCCCCCCCCCCCCCCCCCCCCCCCCCCCCCCCCCCCCCCCCCCCCCCCCCCCCCCCCCCCCCCCCCCCCCCCCCCCCCCCCCCCCCCCCCCCCCCCCCCCCCCCCCCCCCCCCCCCCCCCCCCCCCCCCCCCCCCCCCCCCCCCCCCCCCCCCCCCCCCCCCCCCCCCCCCCCCCCCCCCCCCCCCCCCCCCCCCCCCCCCCCCCCCCCCCCCCCCCCCCCCCCCCCCCCCCCCCCCCCCCCCCCCCCCCCCCCCCCCCCCCCCCCCCCCCCCCCCCCCCCCCCCCCCCCCCCCCCCCCCCCCCCACCCCCCCCGCCCCCCCCCCCCCCCCCCCCCCCCCCCCCCCCCCCCCCCCCCCCCCCCCCCCCCCCCCCCCCCCCCCCCCCCCCCCCCCCCCCCCCCCCCCCCCCCCCCCCCCCCCCCCCCCCCCCCCCCCCCCCCCCCCCCCCCCCCCCCCCCCCCCCCCCCCCCCCCCCCCCCCCCCCCCCCCCCCCCCCCCCCCCCCCCCCCCCCCCCCCCCCCCCCCCCCCCCCCCCCCCCCCCCCCCCCCCCCCCCCCCCCCCCCCCCCCCCCCCCCCCCCCCCCCCCCCCCCCCCCCCCCCCCCCCCCCCCCCCCCCCCCCCCCCCCCCCCCCCCCCCCCCCCCCCCCCCCCCCCCCCCCCCCCCCCCCCCCCCCCCCCCCCCCCCCCCCCCCCCCCCCCCCCCCCCCCCCCCCCCCCCCCCCCCCCCCCCCCCCCCCCCCCCCCCCCCCCCCCCCCCCCCCCCCCCCCCCCCCCCCCCCCCCCCCCCCCCCCCCCCCCCCCCCCCCCCCCCCCCCCCCCCCCCCCCCCCCCCCCCCCCCCCCCCCCCCCCCCCCCCCCCCCCCCCCCCCCCCCCCCCCCCCCCCCCCCCCCCCCCCCCCCCCCCCCCCCCCCCCCCCCCCCCCCCCCCCCCCCCCCCCCCCCCCCCCCCCCCCCCCCCCCCCCCCCCCCCCCCCCCCCCCCCCCCCCCCCCCCCCCCCCCCCCCCCCCCCCCCCCCCCCCCCCCCCCCCCCCCCCCCCCCCCCCCCCCCCCCCCCCCCCCCCCCCCCCCCCCCCCCCCCCCCCCCCCCCCCCCCCCCCCCCCCCCCCCCCCCCCCCCCCCCCCCCCCCCCCCCCCCCCCCCCCCCCCCCCCCCCCCCCCCCCCCCCCCCCCCCCCCCCCCCCCCCCCCCCCCCCCCCCCCCCCCCCCCCCCCCCCCCCCCCCCCCCCCCCCCCCCCCCCCCCCCCCCCCCCCCCCCCCCCCCCCCCCCCCCCCCCCCCCCCCCCCCCCCCCCCCCCCCCCCCCCCCCCCCCCCCCCCCCCCCCCCCCCCCCCCCCCCCCCCCCCCCCCCCCCCCCCCCCCCCCCCCCCCCCCCCCCCCCCCCCCCCCCCCCCCCCCCCCCCCCCCCCCCCCCCCCCCCCCCCCCCCCCCCCCCCCCCCCCCCCCCCCCCCCCCCCCCCCCCCCCCCCCCCCCCCCCCCCCCCCCCCCCCCCCCCCCCCCCCCCCCCCCCCCCCCCCCCCCCCCCCCCCCCCCCCCCCCCCCCCCCCCCCCCCCCCCCCCCCCCCCCCCCCCCCCCCCCCCCCCCCCCCCCCCCCCCCCCCCCCCCCCCCCCCCCCCCCCCCCCCCCCCCCCCCCCCCCCCCCCCCCCCCCCCCCCCCCCCCCCCCCCCCCCCCCCCCCCCCCCCCCCCCCCCCCCCCCCCCCCCCCCCCCCCCCCCCCCCCCCCCCCCCCCCCCCCCCCCCCCCCCCCCCCCCCCCCCCCCCCCCCCCCCCCCCCCCCCCCCCCCCCCCCCCCCCCCCCCCCCCCCCCCCCCCCCCCCCCCCCCCCCCCCCCCCCCCCCCCCCCCCCCCCCCCCCCCCCCCCCCCCCCCCCCCCCCCCCCCCCCCCCCCCCCCCCCCCCCCCCCCCCCCCCCCCCCCCCCCCCCCCCCCCCCCCCCCCCCCCCCCCCCCCCCCCCCCCCCCCCCCCCCCCCCCCCCCCCCCCCCCCCCCCCCCCCCCCCCCCCCCCCCCCCCCCCCCCCCCCCCCCCCCCCCCCCCCCCCCCCCCCCCCCCCCCCCCCCCCCCCCCCCCCCCCCCCCCCCCCCCCCCCCCCCCCCCCCCCCCCCCCCCCCCCCCCCCCCCCCCCCCCCCCCCCCCCCCCCCCCCCCCCCCCCCCCCCCCCCCCCCCCCCCCCCCCCCCCCCCCCCCCCCCCCCCCCCCCCCCCCCCCCCCCCCCCCCCCCCCCCCCCCCCCCCCCCCCCCCCCCCCCCCCCCCCCCCCCCCCCCCCCCCCCCCCCCCCCCCCCCCCCCCCCCCCCCCCCCCCCCCCCCCCCCCCCCCCCCCCCCCCCCCCCCCCCCCCCCCCCCCCCCCCCCCCCCCCCCCCCCCCCCCCCCCCCCCCCCCCCCCCCCCCCACCCCCCCCCCCCCCCCCCCCCCCCCCCCCCCCCCCCCCCCCCCCCCCCCCCCCCCCCCCCCCCCCCCCCCCCCCCCCCCCCCCCCCCCCCCCCCCCCCCCCCCCCCCCCCCCCCCCCCCCCCCCCCCCCCCCCCCCCCCCCCCCCCCCCCCCCCCCCCCCCCCCCCCCCCCCCCCCCCCCCCCCCCCCCCCCCCCCCCCCCCCCCCCCCCCCCCCCCCCCCCCCCCCCCCCCCCCCCCCCCCCCCCCCCCCCCCCCCCCCCCCCCCCCCCCCCCCCCCCCCCCCCCCCCCCCCCCCCCCCCCCCCCCCCCCCCCCCCCCCCCCCCCCCCCCCCCCCCCCCCCCCCCCCCCCCCCCCCCCCCCCCCCCCCCCCCCCCCCCCCCCCCCCCCCCCCCCCCCCCCCCCCCCCCCCCCCCCCCCCCCCCCCCCCCCCCCCCCCCCCCCCCCCCCCCCCCCCCCCCCCCCCCCCCCCCCCCCCCCCCCCCCCCCCCCCCCCCCCCCCCCCCCCCCCCCCCCCCCCCCCCCCCCCCCCCCCCCCCCCCCCCCCCCCCCCCCCCCCCCCCCCCCCCCCCCCCCCCCCCCCCCCCCCCCCCCCCCCCCCCCCCCCCCCCCCCCCCCCCCCCCCCCCCCCCCCCCCCCCCCCCCCCCCCCCCCCCCCCCCCCCCCCCCCCCCCCCCCCCCCCCCCCCCCCCCCCCCCCCCCCCCCCCCCCCCCCCCCCCCCCCCCCCCCCCCCCCCCCCCCCCCCCCCCCCCCCCCCCCCCCCCACCCCCCCCCCCCCCCCCCCCCCCCCCCCCCCCCCCCCCCCCCCCCCCCCCCCCCCCCCCCCCCCCCCCCCCCCCCCCCCCCCCCCCCCCCCCCCCCCCCCCCCCCCCCCCCCCCCCCCCCCCCCCCCCCCCCCCCCCCCCCCCCCCCCCCCCCCCCCCCCCCCCCCCCCCCCCCCCCCCCCCCCCCCCCCCCCCCCCCCCCCCCCCCCCCCCCCCCCCCCCCCCCCCCCCCCCCCCCCCCCCCCCCCCCCCCCCCCCCCCCCCCCCCCCCCCCCCCCCCCCCCCCCCCCCCCCCCCCCCCCCCCCCCCCCCCCCCCCCCCCCCCCCCCCCCCCCCCCCCCCCCCCCCCCCCCCCCCCCCCCCCCCCCCCCCCCCCCCCCCCCCCCCCCCCCCCCCCCCCCCCCCCCCCCCCCCCCCCCCCCCCCCCCCCCCCCCCCCCCCCCCCCCCCCCCCCCCCCCCCCCCCCCCCCCCCCCCCCCCCCCCCCCCCCCCCCCCCCCCCCCCCCCCCCCCCCCCCCCCCCCCCCCCCCCCCCCCCCCCCCCCCCCCCCCCCCCCCCCCCCCCCCCCCCCCCCCCCCCCCCCCCCCCCCCCCCCCCCCCCCCCCCCCCCCCCCCCCCCCCCCCCCCCCCCCCCCCCCCCCCCCCCCCCCCCCCCCCCCCCCCCCCCCCCCCCCCCCCCCCCCCCCCCCCCCCCCCCCCCCCCCCCCCCCCCCCCCCCCCCCCCCCCCCCCCCCCCCCCCCCCCCCCCCCCCCCCCCCCCCCCCCCCCCCCCCCCCCCCCCCCCCCCCCCCCCCCCCCCCCCCCCCCCCCCCCCCCCCCCCCCCCCCCCCCCCCCCCCCCCCCCCCCCCCCCCCCCCCCCCCCCCCCCCCCCCCCCCCCCCCCCCCCCCCCCCCCCCCCCCCCCCCCCCCCCCCCCCCCCCCCCCCCCCCCCCCCCCCCCCCCCCCCCCCCCCCCCCCCCCCCCCCCCCCCCCCCCCCCCCCCCCCCCCCCCCCCCCCCCCCCCCCCCCCCCCCCCCCCCCCCCCCCCCCCCCCCCCCCCCCCCCCCCCCCCCCCCCCCCCCCCCCCCCCCCCCCCCCCCCCCCCCCCCCCCCCCCCCCCCCCCCCCCCCCCCCCCCCCCCCCCCCCCCCCCCCCCCCCCCCCCCCCCCCCCCCCCCCCCCCCCCCCCCCCCCCCCCCCCCCCCCCCCCCCCCCCCCCCCCCCCCCCCCCCCCCCCCCCCCCCCCCCCCCCCCCCCCCCCCCCCCCCCCCCCCCCCCCCCCCCCCCCCCCCCCCCCCCCCCCCCCCCCCCCCCCCCCCCCCCCCCCCCCCCCCCCCCCCCCCCCCCCCCCCCCCCCCCCCCCCCCCCCCCCCCCCCCCCCCCCCCCCCCCCCCCCCCCCCCCCCCCCCCCCCCCCCCACCCCGCCCCCCCCCCCCCCCCCCCCCCCCCCCCCCCCCCCCCCCCCCCCCCCCCCCCCCCCCCCCCCCCCCCCCCCCCCCCCCCCCCCCCCCCCCCCCCCCCCCCCCCCCCCCCCCCCCCCCCCCCCCCCCCCCCCCCCCCCCCCCCCCCCCCCCCCCCCCCCCCCCCCCCCCCCCCCCCCCCCCCCCCCCCCCCCCCCCCCCCCCCCCCCCCCCCCCCCCCCCCCCCCCCCCCCCCCCCCCCCCCCCCCCCCCCCCCCCCCCCCCCCCCCCCCCCCCCCCCCCCCCCCCCCCCCCCCCCCCCCCCCCCCCCCCCCCCCCCCCCCCCCCCCCCCCCCCCCCCCCCCCCCCCCCCCCCCCCCCCCCCCCCCCCCCCCCCCCCCCCCCCCCCCCCCCCCCCCCCCCCCCCCCCCCCCCCCCCCCCCCCCCCCCCCCCCCCCCCCCCCCCCCCCCCCCCCCCCCCCCCCCCCCCCCCCCCCCCCCCCCCCCCCCCCCCCCCCCCCCCCCCCCCCCCCCCCCCCCCCCCCCCCCCCCCCCCCCCCCCCCCCCCCCCCCCCCCCCCCCCCCCCCCCCCCCCCCCCCCCCCCCCCCCCCCCCCCCCCCCCCCCCCCCCCCCCCCCCCCCCCCCCCCCCCCCCCCCCCCCCCCCCCCCCCCCCCCCCCCCCCCCCCCCCCCCCCCCCCCCCCCCCCCCCCCCCCCCCCCCCCCCCCCCCCCCCCCCCCCCCCCCCCCCCCCCCCCCCCCCCCCCCCCCCCCCCCCCCCCCCCCCCCCCCCCCCCCCCCCCCCCCCCCCCCCCCCCCCCCCCCCCCCCCCCCCCCCCCCCCCCCCCCCCCCCCCCCCCCCCCCCCCCCCCCCCCCCCCCCCCCCCCCCCCCCCCCCCCCCCCCCCCCCCCCCCCCCCCCCCCCCCCCCCCCCCCCCCCCCCCCCCCCCCCCCCCCCCCCCCCCCCCCCCCCCCCCCCCCCCCCCCCCCCCCCCCCCCCCCCCCCCCCCCCCCCCCCCCCCCCCCCCCCCCCCCCCCCCCACCCCCCCCCCCCCCCCCCCCCCCCCCCCCCCCCCCCCCCCCCCCCCCCCCCCCCCCCCCCCCCCCCCCCCCCCCCCCCACCCCCCCCCCCCCCCCCCCCCCCCCCCCCCCCCCCCCCCCCCCCCCCCCCCCCCCCCCCCCCCCCCCCCCCCCCCCCCCCCCCCCCCCCCCCCCCCCCCCCCCCCCCCCCCCCCCCCCCCCCCCCCCCCCCCCCCCCCCCCCCCCCCCCCCCCCCCCCCCCCCCCCCCCCCCCCCCCCCCCCCCCCCCCCCCCCCCCCCCCCCCCCCCCCCCCCCCCCCCCCCCCCCCCCCCCCCCCCCCCCCCCCCCCCCCCCCCCCCCCCCCCCCCCCCCCCCCCCCCCCCCCCCCCCCCCCCCCCCCCCCCCCCCCCCCCCCCCCCCCCCCCCCCCCCCCCCCCCCCCCCCCCCCCCCCCCCCCCCCCCCCCCCCCCCCCCCCCCCCCCCCCCCCCCCCCCCCCCCCCCCCCCCCCCCCCCCCCCCCCCCCCCCCCCCCCCCCCCCCCCCCCCCCCCCCCCCCCCCCCCCCCCCCCCCCCCCCCCCCCCCCCCCCCCCCCCCCCCCCCCCCCCCCCCCCCCCCCCCCCCCCCCCCCCCCCCCCCCCCCCCCCCCCCCCCCCCCCCCCCCCCCCCCCCCCCCCCCCCCCCCCCCCCCCCCCCCCCCCCCCCCCCCCCCCCCCCCCCCCCCCCCCCCCCCCCCCCCCCCCCCCCCCCCCCCCCCCCCCCCCCCCCCCCCCCCCCCCCCCCCCCCCCCCCCCCCCCCCCCCCCCCCCCCCCCCCCCCCCCCCCCCCCCCCCCCCCCCCCCCCCCCCCCCCCCCCCCCCCCCCCCCCCCCCCCCCCCCCCCCCCCCCCCCCCCCCCCCCCCCCCCCCCCCCCCCCCCCCCCCCCCCCCCCCCCCCCCCCCCCCCCCCCCCCCCCCCCCCCCCCCCCCCCCCCCCCCCCCCCCCCCCCCCCCCCCCCCCCCCCCCCCCCCCCCCCCCCCCCCCCCCCCACCCCCCCCCCCCCCCCCCCCCCGCCCCCCCCCCCCCCCCCCCCCCCCCCCCCCCCCCCCCCCCCCCCCCCCCCCCCCCCCCCCCCCCCCCCCCCCCCCCCCCCCCCCCCCCCCCCCCCCCCCCCCCCCCCCCCCCCCCCCCCCCCCCCCCCCCCCCCCCCCCCCCCCCCCCCCCCCCCCCCCCCCCCCCCCCCCCCCCCCCCCCCCCCCCCCCCCCCCCCCCCCCCCCCCCCCCCCCCCCCCCCCCCCCCCCCCCCCCCCCCCCCCCCCCCCCCCCCCCCCCCCCCCCCCCCCCCCCCCCCCCCCCCCCCCCCCCCCCCCCCCCCCCCCCCCCCCCCCCCCCCCCCCCCCCCCCCCCCCCCCCCCCCCCCCCCCCCCCCCCCCCCCCCCCCCCCCCCCCCCCCCCCCCCCCCCCCCCCCCCCCCCCCCCCCCCCCCCCCCCCCCCCCCCCCCCCCCCCCCCCCCCCCCCCCCCCCCCCCCCCCCCCCCCCCCCCCCCCCCCCCCCCCCCCCCCCCCCCCCCCCCCCCCCCCCCCCCCCCCCCCCCCCCCCCCCCCCCCCCCCCCCCCCCCCCCCCCCCCCCCCCCCCCCCCCCCCCCCCCCCCCCCCCCCCCCCCCCCCCCCCCCCCCCCCCCCCCCCCCCCCCCCCCCACCCCCCCCCCCCCCCCCCCCCCCCCCCCCCCCCCCCCCCCCCCCCCCCCCCCCCCCCCCCCCCCCCCCCCCCCCCCCCCCCCCCCCCCCCCCCCCCCCCCCCCCCCCCCCCCCCCCCCCCCCCCCCCCCCCCCCCCCCCCCCCCCCCCCCCCCCCCCCCCCCCCCCCCCCCACCCCCCCCCCCCCCCCCCCCCCCCCCCCCCCCCCCCCCCCCCCCCCCCCCCCCCCCCCCCCCCCCCCCCCCCCCCCCCCCCCCCCCCCCCCCCCCCCCCCCCCCCCCCCCCCCCCCCCCCCCCCACCCCCCCCCCCCCCCCCCCCCCCCCCCCCCCCCCCCCCCCCCCCCCCCCCCCCCCCCCCCCCCCCCCCCCCCCCCCCCCCCCCCCCCCCCCCCCCCCCCCCCCCCCCCCCCCCCCCCCCCCCCCCCCCCCCCCCCCCCCCCCCCCCCCCCCCCCCCCCCCCCCACCCCCCCCCCCCCCCCCCCCCCCCCCCCCCCCCACCCCCCCCCCCCCCCCCCCCCCCCCCCCCCACCCCCCCCCCCCCCCCCCCCCCCCCCCCCCCCCCCCCCCCCCCCCCCCCCCCCCCCCCCCCCCCCCCCCCCCCCCCCCCCCCCCCCCCCCCCCCCCCCCCCCCCCCCCCCCCCCCCCCCCCCCCCCCCCCCCCCCCCCCCCCCCCCCCCCCCCCCCCCCCCCCCCCCCCCCCCCCCCCCCCCCCCCCCCCCCCCCCCCCCCCCCCCCCCCCCCCCCCCCCCCCCCCCCCCCCCCCCCCCCCCCCCCCCCCCCCCCCCCCCCCCCCCCCCCCCCCCCCCCCCCCCCCCCCCCCCCCCCCCCCCCCCCCCCCCCCCCCCCCCCCCCCCCCCCCCCCCCCCCACCCCCCCCCCCCCCCCCCCCCCCCCCCCCCCCCCCCCCCCCCCCCCCCCCCCCCCCCCCCCCCCCCCCCCCCCCCCCCCCCCCCCCCCCACCCCCCCCCCCCCCCCCCCCCCCCCCCCCCCCCCCCCCCCCCCCCCCCCCCCCCCCCCCCCCCCCCCCCCCCCCCCCCCCCCCCCCCCCCCCCCCCCCCCCCCCCCCCCCCCCCCCCCCCCCCCCCCCCCCCCCCCCCCCCCCCCCCCCCCCCCCCCACCCCCCCCCCCCCCCCCCCCCCCCCCCCCCCCCCCCCCCCCCCACCCCCCCCCCCCCCACCCCCCCCCCCCCCCCCCCCCCCCCCCCCCCCCCCCCCCCCCCCCCCCCCCCCCCCCCCCCCCCCCCCCCCCCCCCCCCCCCCCCCCCCCCCCCCCCCCCCCCCCCCCCCCCCCCCCCCCCCCCCCCCCCCCCCCCCCCCCCCCCCCCCCCCCCCCCCCCCCCCCCCCCCCCCCCCCCCCCCCCCCCCCCCCCCCCCCCCCCCCCCCCCCCCCCCCCCCCCCCCCCCCCCCCCCCCCCCCCCCCCCCCCCCCCCCCCCCCCCCCCCCCCCCCCCCCCCCCCCCCCCCCCCCCCCCCCCCCCCCCCCCCCCCCCCCCCCCCCCCCCCCCCCCCCCCCCCCCCCCCCCCCCCCCCCCCCCCCCCCCCCCCCCCCCCCCCCCCCCCCCCCCCCCCCCCCCCCCCCCCCCCCCCCCCC